>NC_056737.1:1342658834-1342703834 GCF_019279795.1 Protopterus annectens
TTTTGGTTTCTAGAAATAAATCTATATCATCCAAACAGGTAATGCCTGAACATAAAAGGAATCATGTGAAATCTGTTTTGCGCAATTCTGATTCACGTAGTTCATCAAAAAAGCAAGTGTGTGTTTTTGGAATCAGATTTAAGCCATGACACAAGTGAGAGAGATGTGAAAACTTGAACTCCAACCAAGGAAGAGGCTACTCTCAACAGATTTCATCAGCTGATGAATATAGGAACAATTTAGTTATTTAACTGCTTCAGATTTTGTCACATCATGTGTGCTCCATAAAGGTTTAATCTTTATTTCTAGCATATATGGTTTCTTGGTACATCTAGTTAATGATCTTAAATGTTTTTCTATGATTCTAATTCAAAATATTGGTTTTCAATGAATTGGGATTATAGTGGTGCTACTGGCTCTAATGCTTTCTTTTTCTTTGGTAAATTTAATGTTCATCCACCCTACCATCTGGCAGTAAAAGTAAGCAAGCTGTAATTTCTGCCTTAATTATGAAATAAAATGAAATTTTCTATAATTTGCTGAAAAGAAGGTTTTGCAATTCAACACTGAGGTGGTTTTCAATGCTGATAATAGTGGGGGAGCTGTTCTGTAGTCTATGAAAGACTACAAGATTGAGAGTTATCATCACTTGGATGGTAAGAAGATGTGCTTACATTTAGATGTATATCCCACCCCATAGTTAAACAGACCATTGAAAAATTCTTGATAGAAATTATGAATATAATTTTGTTTTACAGATAGAGCAAAAGGACAGTTATTGGTATAATTTCCTTGTTGCCAAAGATTTTATTTTTTTACAAAAGTATGTAAGGCTACTCTACTCTCTTGCATCCAGCTGTGTCAGGACAAAGCTTGCTTACTAAACTTCTATCCGAGTTTTTGGATTTTAATTTAAATTAATATTTAATGCATATTTGTACCATAATCAAAGTGCCACATCCTTTTTGGAACTAATGGAATAACTTTATGAGGAAAATTCTACTTATTTATGTACACTAAATATAGATAGTTTATATACACAGATTTCCCACGGGATAGGTATTTAGCCATTAAACTTTGGTTAGTAAACTATGGTACATTTGAGGAGGACTTTAATCATTTTTTGCTAAATTTATAACAAATGGTATGGGTAATGAATGTTCTTCACTTTGATAGTAAATGCTATTTACAGTTGTGCAGTACTGCTGCAGTGGAAACTTTTACTTCCATCTATGCAGATTTGGTGATGAGTTACATTACACACACACACTTCACAAACACACAGAACACTGAATGTAATATATTTTATATATACACTGAAATGTGAGAATGGCTTTTTGGACAATTGCTAGTTACTATTGACTTCTAGCCTAGGGACATCATGCCTTTTCATCCAATATTTGAATGTACTAAGACTGGCATTTA
The DNA here is from genome assembly GCF_019279795.1 of Protopterus annectens. Taxonomy (NCBI): domain Eukaryota; kingdom Metazoa; phylum Chordata; order Ceratodontiformes; family Protopteridae; genus Protopterus; species Protopterus annectens. The sequence goes on from NC_056737.1 coordinate 1,342,660,260, forward strand.
CATTAAATTCAAACCTGTTGACTATTGACTTCCTTGATGTGTCTATGATTAAATTAACTGTTAGGTGAAGTTAGACTTTTTTGTATAGAAAACCTTTCTCTAAGAAATATTTATTAGTTTTAAGTTATCACCCTAAGTTTGTGGCTGATAATATTTCCTATGGCAAATTTTTGTGAGTACTTTGTATTTGTTGTGACACACTTGATACTGAACAAGCAAAAGAGCTAATATTGAGATTTGTTCAAAGAGGATACTATATAGGTTGAGGAAAACTCAATGTTCTACCAGATCAGGCCTTTGGAAATATGACCATCAAAATGTATAGTCTGGTGACCTATATTTTCTTTTAAAAATGGTTACTAATTTTGGAAACAACATTGCTAATGTTAAGAGAGTAGTTTACAGATTTTTTCCCCATTTTAAGGCTATGTTTTTTCTTTTTCTTTTTTTATGGCAATTTGGTATTAGACAAGTGCAACTTTACCTACAGAAGAGCTAGACATTTTTGTCAATACCTATCTGGATAAAAAAATAACATACAAAACTAGAAATAAGATAACAGACACTGTGTAAAAAGGTGAAAGGAAGTCCACCATATGACAAAATTTACATGTAGTCCAAATTTAATTAAAACAAAATGATTCACATCTATAAATACATATATATTTTGTTCACATTAGAGAATTTATTACTTATTCTACAGAATGGGGTCTTTACATAATGGTTTATCAGTGTGGCACTTATGTTGCTGAGACATCTGCTTTCTGCCTTAGTTTGTATCACTTGAGGCCCACCTGTTTATTTGCATCTCCCCTTCATTGCTAATGTATCTTTCTACTCTAATTTGTGCAAAAACTGGCTACTAATAAGCAAGGCAATGTGAAGACACACTCCCAACCTTAGTAAACTTTGCTGTCTCTGCTCTCCTTCACTTTACAGGTAGAGTTTGAATTATTACTTACCCCCTCTGAGGCCTTCACTGATAGATTTCCACTGATTGCCTCTCTGGTTTCGCTGGTTTCTTTGCATTCCACCTGGTTTACACCCCTTGTGCTATCCCCCTCCCCCAATACTAAGTCTATATTAGAATCCTGCTGAGCATGGAGCCATCTTTAAATTACTAGTCTCCCACCAGGACACAAGTGCTCTTCAGCAATTGAATTCTGCTTGCTGGTAAGCCATTAGACCTCAGAAATTTGTTTAAAGTGTTTAGATTTGTAAAGTAACACTTACTTTTTGCGCTGCCCATTACTCTTGTCTTGATGGGCTCTGCATTTATAGTAATCACAACCACACCCACAGCTCAACCTCACATCACCTCCACCAATCACAGCTCCTGAAGTCAGATCACATTACACCACACCAACTTGCTCCACACAAAATACTCCCAACCACTCTCATTCCTGCTAGGCATTAATACATCACCCCACACTACTTACCCATCCGATATAGTGCAACCTTAGAATTCCTATCTAGACCTCCACCTAGAACCAACTTAAACTTTATAACCATGACTATCACACAACTAAGTCTAGTCTGTCTTCTCATAATTCTTTATAACTCCACAAGTTATCACTCTAGCAATATCCCTAAACTCAGTAGCACATTGTATTATGCACTCTCATATACAGACACCACACTTTATAATAATATCTGCCTACAATTGTTCAAGAACTACATAACAGACCAATTCAAAACTAAACACATATGCTCTCATTCCTACTCCAAAAAAATACTTTCTCACACTCTCACCAACATCTATATCACCATTTTAACACCAGGCTTACCATAAGTGGGGATATCCACCCCAAACCAGGCCCAAATCCATCCAGTCCAACACAAATGTCAGAACATAACACCCCCACTATCTTCATCCCTGGGCAAATCAACAACAGCAGCAAAACCAACCATCTTTTAAAGCTAAATATTAATATTAGAAGTATCAAAAATAAAATACCTGAACTCCAGGTCACAATAGCACACTACTCCCCAGACATAGTTGCTTTAACAGAAACCTAGCTAAATAAAAACATAGCTAACTCAGAAGTTCCCCATTCTGGCTACAATATCTTTAGACAAGACAGACCGCTTCATAAAAGGAGTGGAACTGCCTTACTGTACAAGTCCAACTTAACTGTACGTCAATTACCAAACTCCTACCCCTCCCCCAATAATTGGGGCATACTTATCTCACAACTTCAACTTCACCCTAAAAAGGTCATCACCACAATTGTGATCTATATTCCACCTGGTAATACACCTGCTAGCCTTGAAGACTTCTTATCATGGTGTTCTTCCACATACTCACAAGAAACCCTTATTCTTGGGGATTTCAACCTGGATTGGTTCATCTGTATATCAGAACCACCAAGTAATCTAATAAATCTCCATGGCTACCAGCAGCTAGCCCACATTCCAACTAGATGTGATTAAAAAATCCCAAAGGGAATCCATCCTTGACTGGGTCCTAACAACCCCAGATTGTACCCCCACACACAGGCAGTCTCCCAGACACCTTAATTGACCACAACATAATATACCTTATACATAGTAGAACAAGCATATGCAAAACCACTAACTATAAACCCACTAGAAACACAAACAAATTTCTCTCCTGAGGTCCTCAAAACTTGACTCTGTAACTGTGACTGAACCCCACTAAAATCCCTCCCACTTGACCAGGCTGTAGCCTATTTCAACAAAACATTTCTACAACACCTAGACACTGTCGCTCCATTGTGCAAAATCAAGGTTAGAACCTCTACAAACCCCTGGCTCAGTAAAGAAACCAAACAAATCAGCAAGTCCAGAGACACTGCCTGGCTTTGCTATCAAAAAAACAAAGAAACACAAAGCCTAAGTACCACGAACTGTGCAACCGTGAAAAAAAAATGCATTAGGCTGGACAAAAAATCCTACTACACAACATTACAAACTAAATACTAACACAACCCCCAAAAATTTTGGAAAAATGTAAACCAGCTACTAAAACCCACCCAAAAGGCTACCCCCAAACCAACCACCCCTGACACTAAAATTCCCATTGAAACACAATTCATCTCCCACTTTGTGAACTCAATTCTATCCTTAGTATCACAGGACAGTTCCTACCTCACTATCCCCCCAACACAAATAACACTAATACAAGCTTTACCCTCAAAACATTTTCCGCCACTTCAATCAAAAGCATGCTCTCCAAACTAAAAACTTCATCAACAGCAGTTGACCTACTTCCCAGCTATTCCTTGAAACTCACAGCAGATGCTTTTGCTATCCCAATCTCCACTCTCAAACAGATCAATTGTTGAAAACTATGCACCCAAACTCTGGAAAATATCCTATGTTACAACCATACATAAAGGTGGGGCCTCCACTGAACTTAATAACTACAGACCCATTGCTTTACTCTCCCCCCTGGCCAAAATCCTAGAAAAATGCATCCATACCCAGGTGCTAAAATATCTCCTAGACAACAACATCTTATAACCTACTCTGCATAGTTTCAGACCTGCCCATAGTACCACTACAGCCCTCCTCTGCTTCACAGACACAGTAAACCATCTAAAATATGAAGGCCTGCAGGTGTCAACTCTTTTTTTGGATATGTCCAAAGCATTTGATACAGTCTCGCACCAAATCCTGCTAAACAAACTAAACCAATATCACCTATCAAATTCCACTCTTACCTGGTTCCAAAGCTACTTAAGTGACAGGTACCAAGCTGTAAAATGGGAAAATTCTCTCCTCAGCTGTCCATAACTATAGGAGTCCCACAGGGTTCGATCTTAGGACCACTACTATTCACAATCTTCACAAATGCCCTCCATACCTCCACACAGCATGCATCTATCATTCAGTATGCAGATAATACTACCTTAATGTGTGCTGCACAAAACATTCCCACCCTCCTACAAACAACTCACCTAGCATTCTCAGACGTTGAAAGTTACCTTACCAAAGCCCAACTTATCCTCAGTCCAAAGAAAACTCAGCTTATGATTTTAACCAGTTCTAACAAAAACAATGATAACAGTCAATTCACTATCTAGTCCACAAATGCTACTCCAATCGCTCCAGTAGCACAGGCTAAGCTATTGGGAATAACCATAGATTCCCACCTAAAATTTGACAGTCATCTCAACTTAACTATTAAAAAAGCACATGCCAAACTAGGATCACTCTACCATATTAAACCATTTCTTACCAACAACACAAGATCAGCCATTGCTAGGTCCCAACTTCTATCCACCCTACTCTATGCATCTCCCATTCTGACTAATCTCAACAAAACTGAACTAAGCAAAATGGAAGCCTGGTATAACAGAATTGCCTGCTTTGCTGCAAATTGCTCCAGTAGAACTAATCACTGTACTGCTTTGAGACAGCTCCACTGGCTTGAACTGCCCAACCTCCTAACCTACAATCAGCTCTGCCTATGTCATTCTATTACCTCCCCAATAAGTGTCCTGCCCTCAAAAACCTAGTAGAACATCACTCAGCCAAAAGGCCTCTTAGATCATCAAGCAAACTACTACTAGAAATCGCCAACAGCTACAATAGCTTTGGAGACGCACTATATAGTGGTTCAGTGGCTATAAAAATGGAACTTTCTCCCCACCAGCATACAAAACACATCGTACAAAACCTCCTTTAAAAACCTCATTAGGCAACATCTCAAGCAAAGTTGGCAGTGCCATGATTGCTCCCCAGGCTAATGAAAGCAGATACTGTACACATACTAAACTAGAGCACTTGATAATAGTTTTCACTTTTACTCACAAATACTGGCTAATGTACAATGTATGTACTGTACCTGTGTACAATTAATGTATTCTACCTATGTTCCAAATGTCAGCTGTACATCACAAATCTATTAATTACCTTCATTTTTAAATTAATATTTTCTTGTTCTCTCCACTGTAACTGTTGATGTGCTGCATACCACTGTAAAAACATGCCTATTGTAATTTGTGTGTATACAGATCATGTCTAAATATCTAAATGTAGCTGTAATTTTTCTATGTGGAGGTTTTCTTCCCAAGCCTCTGCTGAAAAAGGGCCTTTTCAGCTCAGTCAGACACCCCCGGTTAACAAATGTAAAATAAAAAAATAAATAATAAAATTTAAACTGAGACTATAACTTCACCTCAGTGACTTAAGACATAATTGGATGAGAGGTGCCTTGGTAAAACATAAATATAAATATCTTGGGATGATATTTCCTTTCATTGGGATGAATCAGGCCATGTCATCTAACCCTAACAGGTATGAAAACAATAGTTACATAAAAGAAATAAATTATGGATAATTAATTTAGGAGCTATGTTACCACCTGTTTTAAATTAGATGTTTGTAATTTCAAACTATGCACCAAGACAGATTTTTCTTACACATATTTTTTTGTAGATATTTTGTTTAACTATGGTATGAAGTAATTTAGCTTCATACAAGTACAAAGATAATCATGCTATATTCAATTGTTTCACTGCATGAAAACAAAATACATTTTCTACATTTTTCAGTTGATAATATAATATTGTTTTGCTTTCTGCTGTCAGACTAAAATATTTAAATATTGGTTTAGTATATATTTTATCAACTTGATTTTAATCTGTTGAAAAATTTATACAGATTTCCTGTATTTTTATGTACAAGTAATAGTTTTTTTCCTACCCTTTGTCATGCACCGAAGAAACTATGTCAAGGAATTAAACCTGGTCTACATTGTTTGCTGGTGACTAGATCAATTTAAGTATTTATTACTGCATTGGCTTGATGCTGTGAACTTTGTTTCATTGGATTACAAGATTCTACTTGCGCAGCCTGAGGTGCCCCATACCAGCATTCTTTCAGCTCTCCTACAAAGTGTTTATATATATGTATATATATTGCAGCATCAGTAGCCAAACAGGTAACACACTTGCCTTTGGTTCTAGAAGGCTGTAGGATCTAGTTCTATGCCAGGTAGTTGGATTACTTCTCAGTACTGACACTACAGTGCACCATAAGGGGGCTGGCTGCATTACTCCATGCCCTAGCCTTTAGATGATACTTTAAACTGACTCCCCATCTGCCCGAGTTACTGGTAGCTCAGCTGGATATAAAAGAACCCATGGCATTTATGAAAAAGAACAGGGGAAGTTCTTCGATGCCCTGGCCAAATTTCCCCTAGTCAGTATGAATACCATCTTGGGTTTACCATAAAAACAGGCCATTAGCCTGGTGAGACTAAGCTGATTAGAAAAGCATTAATAAAAATGTATTTGTGTGTCTGTGTATGCATATACAAATATATATCACAACTCAAATCCAAATTGACAAATGTCTGTAATGCTTCTAGGAAGTTAATAAAAAAAAAAAAAAACCACTTTAGATGGAGACACACCGTATACCACCAAAGTATAAACTTTTATTAAAACTGCAAACTCCAAGTGCTTTTTTCTTATGGCAACTGCAAAAAAGATTAATCAAAAAAAATTCTTTAAAATTTATATTTTAAAAAAGTCATCCAGTGAAAATACAAATCACATTCACGTTTTACTGTTCAAATTTCATTCATTAATGGCAATCTTAAATGTCTGGCTTTTAACAGCAGGTTAATAGAAATTTAATTTACTCCTGGCTCTTCAACTATTGCTTGATCAAGTTGCCACAACACTTTCTGAGCATCAATATGCAGCTTGACTTTTGACTATATTTAAATTCATATATATTCAGATGCCCAGTACTGAAATGTCACAGCTCCTACTTTTCTAACATGCGAACAACTAAGAAACTTAACAAAACTTATCAGCAAAGATAAGAAAATCTACTTCTCAATCAAAACATACACACTTCTTGTTGTTTGTCTTTTTGGCTTTTCCTGGTTAGGGGTCGCCACAGTGGAACTCCGGTCCACTAATGATTGGCAGTAGATTTTTATGGTGCCGGGTTGCCAGCCCGATGCCCAACTTTCAGCGAAGACATGCCCATTCACGCATGTCTTTCGGAGGCCACTCGTCCATGGGGAGGACATGCAAACTCCACACAGAAGGCACTCCAGCCGAGAATCGAACAGGAGAACCTCTTGCTGTGAGGCAACAATGCTACCGTTGTACCACCACGGCTTAATAATCCCAAACTGTTTTGGGCCTCAAATAATAAACTGATAATCCAGGACAAACTACACAACCAACACCAAACACGTAGAAACAAAAATGATACCATAACCAACCAATTCGATTTCCACTTTACACAGTACAGTCACTAACAAAACAGGTGACTAATCAAGCTCTTGAGATCTCTAGTCAATCACATAACCTCCATCAGCATTTTTCCTTCCATCTGGTTCCCACAGGTACCATCAGAAAATACCTCAAAAAATTAAAGCCTACTACAAATACCCCTGACAATCTACTTGACAAATATCTTAAAATGGATATTGTATATCCAGTTTCAATTCTGATAAATGAATCCATATCTGAAAATAAAGTCCCGTCACTATGCAAAACATCATTATTCTACTGCACAAGGGTGACAGCAATACAGATCTTTCAAACTATAGGCCAATTACCATTTTATATCCATATCTACTAGAAAATGCATTTATAAGCAACTTATCAACTATATAATAGAAAACTAGCTTCTGTCTTCAACCCAGCATGACTTCCATCCTCATCACAGCACAACTACTACTTTGCTGAATTTTGTTTATACTGTCAACACCCAAAGAAACACCGGAAGCCTAGTCTCCACCATCTTCCTAGACTTATCAAAAGCTTTTGAATCTGCCTCCCACCAGAACTTTTACATATACTCTCACCCTTAGGGCTCATCAAGTTTTCATTGTAATGGTTCCACAGCCTGTCAGACCACAAGCAGTGAAATGTAAAAATGATTTATCAACCTTCTTTACAATAAGTATTGGTGTCCTATAAAGATCTATACTAGGGCTCTAGACTTTTCAACATATTCATCTCAACACTGCTACAAAAATTGCTACCCTAGTTCAATACCCTGATGACTCAACCCTAACTTCCTCTGCTAAATCTCTCTGAATTTTAAAACCTTATACAGTAATCCTTCTTATCAATTGAAACATGGTTAAATAATACACAACTACTTCTAAACCCTAAAAAACTAAATTACTGCTTTTCTTCTCACAATGCATTCTATCAAAACAACAATACTCACTGAAGATGTTGACAAAATTATTAAGGTCTTCACCTCAGCAATACAAGGCACAGAGTTTGATTCTCACCTCTGGTTACTGGCTACACTTGTAATAGTCTGCTGACTGATAGGTTCATAGGCAAATACAAGGCTATGAACTATCATCATTACCAACCCCATAAAAGATCAAGTCACAGATGACCAGTTAATTCGACCACCATGCATCACATCTGGTTAAAAAAATAATCAAAAACTAGATACATCATAAAGAACAAAAAGCTACATTACTGAGATAGCCAGAATATGTATAGCGTCTGCTTACTTACTGCCATCTCTCATATCTGCTGCCCTAATCTTCAATAAACTTCAAGTCTCACAACTGTCCAAACATGAGCAATATTATAAAAAATTCCAAATTTACAGTAAACTATAACAAAAGAATACAACACTGCCTAACCCTAAGGGAATTAAACTGGTTAGAACAAAAACATTACCAGGCTTGTGAAAGTTGCTTGATTTAATAGAGATGGATAGAAATATTAAGAATGATGAAAGAAATAGATCACAGAAAGTAATTAAGTCCCAAAATGTTAGAAGTATGATAAAACAATGAACATAGTAATCAAGACTATTAACAGAAAGTCATGTGATAAAACAGAAATAAATAGCATACATTACTGGCAAGCTAAATTAATAAGGGAAAGGAAGGGAAGAAATCAAATGCCACCATGAAGTCATCGAACAGAGAAAACTATAAAGCAATTTAGATAAGAAGTTTCACAGTTACATGAGTATAGAAGAGCAAACAGATCAACAAAAATACTTAGAATGCTAGATGTAATAAAAGCAACGTGCAGTATCAGAACAGACCAGGATCTGTCACACACTATTGCAAATAATAAACTAAAGATATCAGCACAGGCAGAAAAACTTAAAAGATATGCAGATAAATATAAAGGAATGGTACAAAATAAGTAATTCACTGAAGACCCAAAAAAAGAGAAAAAGGAATAGAAACAACACCAAAAAAAGAAGAAATAGATGCATTTTGGAGAAATATCTATGAAGACCCTGTGGAACATAAAGTTGCTGAAGGGAAGAAGAAATAAAAGAAACAGTAAAAAGTTCAAATGTACAGAATATGAATGGGATGAAGTCCTGTCCTCTGCATCTTTCTCTGTCATACCAACCACCTGCATGTCCTCTCTCACGACATCCATAAACCTCATCTTAGGTCATCCTCTCTTCCTCTTACCTGGAAGCTCCATTCTTAGCATTCTTCTCCCAATATATCCAGCATCCTTCCTCAGCACATGTCCAAACCAATGGAATCTCACCTCTCTGGCTTTATCTCCAAACCGTCCAACCTGAGCTGACCCTTTAATATACTCATTTCTAACCCTGTCCATCCTCATCACACCCAGTGTGAATCTTAACATCTTTAATGCTGCCATCTCCAGCTCTGACTCCTGTCTTTTTGTCAGTGCTACCACCTGCAACCCATATAACATAGCTAGTCTCACTACCATCTTGTAGACCTTCCCTTTCACTCATACTGGTACCTGTCTGTCACAAATCAATCCTGACACTCTTCTCCACCCACTCCACCCTGTCTGTACTGTCTTCTTCACATATGTTCCACACTCACCATTTGCATGATTATTAAAGACAAAATTCAAAGTCAACTGTGTTGTAAATAATTTGTTTGTGACTAATGTCTTATAACATTTGACCTACAACTAGGCGCAATATAAAAACACTTTTTTAAATATAATGAACTAAGTGGATGAAAAAGTCCATTACTGGAAATGCTAATTACCTTGAAATCAGAAATACAATAGAGTTCAAGTCTACTTATTTCCACATCATCTGATTGCCAATTGTTCATATGTTCATTGGTTGGTAGTAGGCTATCTGTCCTAGGGCCTATACAAGCCTAGCCATAACAATTCCCTGGCTATTTCTTCCCACATTATTTACTTCCCTGGACCCCTGTCTAGCAGGGCAACTGACGTGATCCCCAGGGTGAATTTCCTATCTCCCATCCAATCATCAAGGTTCCTTTTGAAGAGGGCCAAAGAGGTGCTCTGCTTGACACGTATGGGCAGTCTATTCCAGAGTCTGGGGAGTCTCTGTGTCAGGAACCTATCCCTCCAGCATGTTTTGTTCATTGTGATGACAAGGTTTAGATCCCTGGAGTGTGTGTCTCTGAGGGGTTAGGATTTCTTTAAGTGTAGCATGTCCAACAGCTCTGGGTTTGACATGGCCTTGTATGTTAAGCAGAGATCTTCTCTGAGTAGATGATATGTGACAGAGTACAGATGGAGTTTTTTTAGATGGTCAGCATAGGGCATCTACTTAAGCCTGTGATTCTTTTAGTGAGGTATTTCTGTGGCCTTTCTAGTTCTTGCAGATGTCTTGAGAGGTACATACCAAATGGGGCATTGTATTCTATAATGGGTCTAATGAGGGATGAGTACAGTGGGACAATGACCTCCTTTTTTCTGGATGAAAAACCCTTAGTGATGAGGTGTGCCACACAGGATTTCCTGACTGTTGTGGCGATGTGGTTATTGAAGGTGTGACCACTGTCCACCTGTGTCCCTAAGTCTCTTATCACACTTTCAGTATTTAGTGTACTGCCACCTATGTGGTAATTCACGGGTACATGTTTTTTCCCAAAGGGGATAACTATACATTTCTTGGCATTGAGTTTTTGTAAGGCCCTTTTGTAGAATATCCACATCATTTGGGGATTCAATAATGGCTCTCAGTTTGCAGTCATCTGCAAACTTTGTTAGCCAGAGTCCCTTAGTGTTGGCCTGTACTTCAGAGAAGTAGATGCCAAACAAGAGCAGCCCCAGGACCTAACCATGAGGTACTCCACTTGTCACTTGTCTGGAGCTGGATTTGGAGTCAGCTACTTTTACAGTGTGGGTTCTGTCAGTAAGCCAGTTGGCAACCCATCAAGTGACATAGGAATTAATGCCCAGCTTAGTAAGTTTATCTATGATTCTAGAGTGGGGGGATGGCGTTGAAGGTCTTGGCAAGGTCCAGATAGGCTGTGTGGACCACCTTACACTTATCCCACGGCTCTGGAGACTAATTTGAAGAAGTCAATCAGGTTGCGGAGACAAGATCGGCCCTTCAAGAACCCACACTGTGTGGGGTCCAGTGTTTGAAGGTTGCCAATATCTTTGTTTATAAGTTCCATGATAATAAGTTCCATGGCCTTGCAGATCAGGCTCATCAGACTGATGGGGCGGTAGTTCCCGGGATCCAGGGTGGATCCCCCCTTGTGAAGTGGGATAACTGTAGCTGTGTGCCACTCATTGGGCACGAAGCCTGAGGTGAGGCTATGATTAAACGTGACCCTTAGGTGAGGTGCCAGTTCATGTAGTACACAGCCTGGAATGTACTGTGGTTCCATGGATGCTGTATTCTTAGCTTTGGAGAGTGTGTTTTTTTACCTCTGTGGCCATTATTACTGGAATTTGGCAATCTTTCGGTATTGAGATTGGCCCTTTAGGGGGTGAGAGGGGGGTGAAGTTTGCACTGAATCGATCTGCCAGGATATTGGCAATATCCTTGGGATCAGTATATTTAATGTCATTCTGTTGTAACTCTGGGCAGATCTGAGCATCCACATCCCACCCCCACCCCCTATATATATATATATATATACACACACACACACACACATACACACACGCACACACACACACACACACACACACACACACACACACACACACACACACACACACACACACACACACACATACAAACACACACACACATGGTTTACTAATAAAATGTTGATCAGCACTTATGCGAAACTGGGAAGGAGAAATTAATGTTTCCTAGTTCCTGTAATGCCGATCCAGAAATGTTCGAATCCACAGTGCAGAATGATAGTGTGCATTCACTAATGTTTGAGTTATGCTCTGATACCAGATAGCACTACAGTGGGAAATTAGGAAATTTCCCCATTTCCCCACAGTAGTGTGATCTTGGAGTTGGAATATATAATTTGCAGGGGGGCTTGCCTCCCTGCAAAACAGTAAAACCTAGTGTTACATAATTAAAAGTTTTAGGAGACAATATATCCTGGGTATCTGACATCACCTCCTGCTATTTTGTTTAACATCGAATGTGGACATATGAGAAAGGTCATAATTATAGGCAGGTAGAAATTATGAATATGACATTTTTTGATTTCTTGACTACAGTTTTTTTTTTACTTTCCACATTGTGTGTGTGTGTGTGTGTGTGTGTGTGTGTGTGTGTGTGTGTGTGTGTGTGTGTGTGTGTGTGTGTGTGTGTGTGTATGTGTGTGTGTGTACTCTGAAAGTTTAGTTTACTAGTAGAAAGATTGCTATGCTGTGAAACAGGTCTATATTAGAACACTGAAGTTTTAAAACATTGAATGTTCTAATATCGGCCCCTAAAACAGCGAACGCTGAAAATAGCGAAGCTGCAGAACACCAAATTTTTTTCCTAGGGAAAGAATTTGGTTGGCCGTTTCTGTGGCTTCACTATTTTCAGCACTGTGGTGGAAAGTTACGGGTCAGGTTCAGGTAAGTGTGCAATTGTGGGGAAGTTAGGGCACGGGTGAGGTGAGTGTGTGATAGTGACAGACTTTAGAGTTAGAGCAGGGTAGGTGAGTTAGGGTTAGGGCACGGGTCAGGTGAGCATGCGATAGCAACGGACCTTAAGGTTAGGGTTTGGGTTAAGGCAAGTAGATAGATAGCAGTGTATGTACAGTATAGTGTAGGGTTAGATGTAGGATTTTAAGTGTATGTGTGTGGATTGCTATTTTGTTGGTGTGCTTGTGTTGTGTATGTGTTTCTCGGAACAGCAAATTTTTTCCCAGGGAAACAATTTGCTGTTCTGAGCTGTTGATGATATCATATTTCGAGATTCCAAGTTCGAGCTTATGGTGTTCGATGTTTTGGATTTTCGATAATATGATATAGACCCCTGTGAAACTTTGTACAGAATTGAGAGCATGAACTGTAATAAAACCTACATTGAATGTTTGTAATAAAAGGTATCATCAGAAGGCATACTTTATTTTAAAAGTGTAAAAAGGATCACATAGCTAGATAACACTGTTACACCTGTAAATCTATATGTTCTGAAAAACATGTTATTGATGATGATGATGATGATGTTATGCCTCTGAAATACAATATATTTTCTGTTAGAATAGTTGAATCTTCATTCAATCTGTTTCTGTGTTACAATTTTAAATAAATGCAATGTCTTAATTGATGGATGAGAGCTGCAAGGACTGCTTGATCCAGGCAGTATGGTCATGCCAATAAATAGGCAGCATTATGCAAAATACAGCCCAATGAATGTTCATAGGTTGGTACTAGGCTATCAGCCCTAAGGCCTATACAAGCCTAGCCATAACAATTCCCTGGACTATTTCTTCCCACACTATTTACTTCCCTGGACCCCTGTCTAGCAGGGTGACTGACATGATCCCCGGGGTGAATTTCCTTTCTCCCATCCAATCGTCAAGGTTCCTTTTGAAGTGGGCCAAAGAGGCACTCTGCTTGACATGTATGGGCAATCTATTCCAGAGTTTGGGGAGTCTCTGGGTCAGGAACCTATCCCTCCAGCAGAAACACAAACATTCACGTAAGCTCTAAATAATAATCTGCTCAAGCAACTGAGACCTTCAAAGCAGAAACGCAAGCAACCTCCACCCCCCAACACAACACAAATGACATATAGCCCACAGACTCAATGTGCCAATAAACCATAGTCCATAAGGCAAAACATATCCAACATACTAGTCATAGGTGACGCTATAGTCAGGCACACTGATGTTCCACTCACCAGACTAAACAAGGAGAAGGTTACTGTCAGCTGCCTGTTGGGTGCCAGGATCTGCCATATAACCCTCGCACCCAGGTCAGTCCACAACGAGTACAAATATGACTCTGTCATTGTCTATGTTGGTGTGAATGACCTAAGACATACCTCCCTGGACTACATGAAAAGAGACATGGAAGAGCTCTTTGATCTTGTAGTTAAGCAGGTATGACCCTAGCCCCGAGTAGCATCCTGCCATCGCCTAGAATGATACCGCAGTACAAAGACAAAATGATTGACTTCAACAATTGACTAAGCTTCTGGTGTCATTCTAAGGGGATCCAGTATCTGTCTGCCTGGGACGACATGGTCGACAGACCACGATGCTTTGCCAGAGATGGCCTGCACCTGTCGGCCCTGTGATTCCTGATACTGGCTAATGGTCTTGCTGCCCCTATAGTGCCTTTTTTAGTGAATGACAAATTCACCACTGCAACAGCAACAGGCAAGCAAAAACTGAGGGTAATACTACTCAATGCTAGAGGTCTAAATCTCAAAATGCACTCACTTGAGGCACTTCTTAAAATGGAGAATATTGATATCTGTGCAGTGACTGAGACCTGGTTCAAGGCTCTAGAGAGCACCCCTGCATTACCAGGCTATAACTCATACCATACGTTTCGGCCATCTAACCTGGACCAGAACACCAAAGGCGGAGGTGTGTCCATATTCATTAAGGATATCCACATCGCCAGGCTAGTTGTGCAGCATAATGCATTCGAGGTTATCCAAGTACATCTAACTCTGGGCAAAACTGCAATCCAAATTGTAGCTTGCTACAGATCCCCCACCATGCCTCAGGATTCCCACTCCTCTTTTCTTGATATACTGGAAAATATTAGTGTTCAACCAAACATCCTAATAATGGGCAATTTCAACTACCCCACCATTAACTGGGAAAACTACTCATGTACCAACTTTTTCACTCAATGCTTTCTAGAATTCATAAATTCCAATGCCCTGGATCAACTTACCCACATCCCCACCAGGGGCAACAATATCCTAGACCTAGTCATTACCAACATGAGTGACAGGTGTTCCATATCAGAAGTCAACTCCTCATTGGTCAAATCTGGCCATAAGCTAATCACTCTAGATATCCGCATCCCACCCGCACACACCATTAAGGAAACCATGGTAAAAAAATTCTCAAAAGCCAACTTCCTGCTTCTTAAGACAGAAGTGGCGAACTTCATTACACCCATGCAGATGGACAATGCAGTTACAACTGCTGAATCCTACACAAATGCACTCTATAAGCACTTACACGAGTGCATGGATCCCAATCTGGTAGTCCCCTAAAATTAACAAACTCTACAACAGAAGGAAGAAACTGTTGCAAAAGAGAGTAAAATCCCATGTGGGGAGGAGCTCCCTGGTCAGCCTCAGTAAGAAGCTGAGATCCCTTATAAGATCCTCCAAAGCTAGCTACGAAAACAAAATCGCCACTGATTCTAAGGGCAACCACAAAGCATTCTCAATGACAACACCCAAATCTGCTCTGAGTTACAGCACAATGGCATGAAAATTACAGAACCAACTGATACTGCCAACATCCTGGCAGACAGGTTCAGTGCTAACTTTAACCTCCTCTCACTCCCTAAAGGGCCCATATCTATACAGGAAGAATGCAGAGTCCCTGTAATCACATATATGCAGGTAAAGACAGTACTCTCTAAAACCAAAAACACAGCATGCATGGGACTGGACAACATCCCAGGCTGTGTTTTACACGAACTTCAGAAAGAACTGGTTCCCCACCTAAGCACCTTGTTCAATCATAGTCTCACGTCCGGCTTTGTGCCCACTGAATGGTGCACAGCAACAGTTATCCCACTCCACAAAGGGGAGCCACCACTGATCCTGGGAACTATCATCCTATTAGTCTGACGAGCCTGGTCATAGGTTGGTACTAGGCTATCGGTCCTAGGGCCTATACAAGCCTTGCCACAACAATTCCCTGGATATTTCTTCCCACACTATTTACTTCCCTGGACACCTGTCTAGCAGGGCAACTGACGTGATCCATGGGGTGAATTTCCTTTCTCCCATCCAATCGTCAAGGTTCCTTTTGAAGAGGGCCAAAGAGGTGCTCTGCTTGACATGTATGGGCAGTCTATTCCAGAGTCTGGGGAGTCTCTGGGTCAGGAACCTATCCCTCCAGCATGTTTTGTTTATTGTGATGACAAGGTTTAGATCCCTGGAGCATGTGGCTCTGAGGGATTAGGATTTCTTTAAGTGTAGCATGTCCAACAGCTCTGGGTTTGACATGGTCTTGTATGTTAAGCAGAGATCACCTCTGAGTAGACGATATGTGACAGAGTATAGCTGGAGTTTTTTTAAGGTGGTCAGCATAGGGCATCTGCTTTAGGCCTGTGATTCTTTTAGTGAGGTACTGCAAGGCCATGAAACGTATATCATCATGTAACTCATAAACAAAGACATTGGTAACCTCCAACCTCTAGACCCCACCCAGTTCGGGTTTGTGAAAGGCAGATCTTGCCTTCTGAACCTGATTGACTTCTTTGAGGCAGTTACCAAAGCCATAGATGAGGGTAAGGTTGTTCATACAGCCTATCTTGACCTCGCCAAGGCTTTCGACACCATCCCCCATTCTGGAATTATAGCTAATCTCACTAAATTAGGTATAAATCCTTATGTCACAAGATGGGTTGCCAACTGGCTCACTGATAGAACCCACACTGTAAAAGTTACAGACTCCAAATCTGACTTCAAACCAGTGACAAGTGGAGTACCACAGGGTTCAATCCTGGGACCTCTCCTGTTTGGTATCTACTTCTCTGAAGTACAAGCTAACACAGAATACCTCTGGCTAATGAAATTCACAGATGACTGCAAACTAGGAGCCATAGTTGAGTCCCCAAATGATGTGGACATCCTACAGAAGGGCCTCACTGAGACAGATGCCTGGTGTCAGAGGCATGGCCTCAAGCTCAATGCCAAAAAGTGTATTGTCATGCCCTTTGGTAAAAACTCTGTGTCCATGAACTACTACATAAATGGCAGTCTACTTAATGCTGAATGTGTGATAAGAGACCTTGGGACCCAGGTGGACAGTATTGTCTCCTTTCATAATCACATCGCCAAAGCAGTCAGGAAATCCTTCTATGTGGCACAACTCATCACAAAAGGGTTCTCATCCAAGAAAAAAGAGGTCAGTGTTCCCCTCTACTCAGCACTCATTAGACCCATTATAGAGTACAATGTCCCTTTTGGAATGTACCTAACAAGAGATCTGCAGCAGCTGGAAAGGCCACAGAAGTACCTCACAAAGAGGATTACTGGCCTCAAACAGTTACCCTACACTGACCGTCTCAAAAAACTCCAGCTTTACTCTGTAGCATATTGCCTACTGTGAGGAGATCTCTGCCTAACATATAAAGCTATGTTAAACACAGAGCTGCTGGACATGCTACACCTAAAGAAATCCCAATCCCTCTGAGCTACATGCTCTAGGGACCTAAACCTTGCCACCACAATAAACAGGCCAGGCCAGAGGGATAGATTCCTATATCAGAGACTTCCTATACTCTGGAACAAGCTACTCATCTAAGTCAAGCAAAGTTCCTCATTATCACTCTTCATGAAAAATCTTGATGAGTGTATTGGAAATAGGAAATACACCATGGGGGTCAACTCTGTGGCTCTGCTCAATAGGGGCATAGGAAATTAACTTTCTTGGGTGGCGTAAACCAGGGAACCTTGTTGGCTGGGCTTACTTAGGCCCTTGGGCCGATGGCCTAGTACCTACGTATGAACCTATGATAAACAAGGATATAGGGAATCCCTAAACTCTGGATCCCACACAGTTTGCTTTTGTGAAGGGTAGATCATACCTACTCAACCTGGTCGACTTCTTTGAGTCAGTCACCAGAGCTGTGGATGAAGGCAAGTTGGTTCATACAGCCTACCTTGATCTGGCCAAGGCCTTTGATACCATTCCCTACTCAGGAATCATAGAAAAACTCACTAAGCTAAGCATCAACCTCTGTATCACTAGGTGGGTTGCAAACTGGTTCACGGATAGAACCCACATTGTGAAAGTAACTGACTCCAAGTCAGACTGCCGACCAGTCACGAGTGGAGTCCCACAGGGTTCGGTCCTGGGTCCTCTCCTGTTTGGTATCTACTTCTCTGAAGTCCAGACCAACATGAAGGGACTCTGGCTGACAATGTTCGCAGACGATTGCAAGTTGAGAGTTATTATTAACTCCACAAGTGATGTTGATATCCTGCAGAAAGGCCTCACTGAGACAAACGACTGGTGTCAGAACCATGGCCTTAAGATCAATGCCAAAAAATGTGTCGTCATTCCCCTTGGGAAAAACTCAGTTCCCATAAATTACCACATCAATGGTAGTCGACTGAACATAGAAGGCGTTATAAGAGATCTGGGAACACAGGTTGACAGCAACCTCTCTTTTGACCACCACATTGCCACTGTAGTCAGAAAGTCCTTCTATGTGGCACATCTCATAACTAAGGGTTTTGCATCCAGGAAGAAAGAGATCATTGTCTCCCTCTACTCTTCCCTCATTAGGCCAGTCATTGAGTACGATGCCCCATTTGGCATGTACATCACTAGACACCTGGAACAACTGGATAGGCTGCAAAAGTACCTCACAAAGATGATCCTAAGCCTTAAACAGTTGTCCTATATGGACAGACTCAGAAAACTCCAACTATTCTCTGTCTCATATCACCTACTTCGAGGCAATCTCTGCTTGACTTACAAAGCCAAGTCTGACCCTGCTCTGTTAGAAATGCTACATCTAAAGAAATCTCAATCCCTCCACACCACACACTCCAGAGACCTCAACCTCATTACCACAATCAACAGAACATGCTTGAGGGACAGGTTCATAACCCAGATACTGCCCATGCTATGGAATAGACTTCCCATACATATCAAACAGAGCACCTCACTAGCCCTCTTCAAGAGAAATCTTGATGAGTGGATGGGAAATAGGAAATACACCCCAGGGATCACTCCAGTGGCTCTACTGGGAACTAATGTTGGGTGGGACGATGCCAGGGTAATCCTATGAGCTAGGCTTGTAAAGGCTCCAGGGCCATTGGCCTAGTACACAACTATGAACCTATGACCCTATAAGATTGTTGCATTGGGGATTGTGTAAACAGTATTATATAGAAGTAGCCAAAAAGCATTTTAAACATGGACCACAAAGCATTATAGAAAATTATGAAGTTTATATCACATGAGATCACCCATTACCAACAGTTCAAAAAAATAGATGCAAAAAATAGATATAGCAGCTCAGGAATCAAAGACAAAAGTAACATTACTCATTGAAACTGTAATAACTAGCAATTACATTCCCCAGGATTCAGCAATGCTCCGTGTAAGAATAGAGTTATTCTTACACGGAGCATCCTGTGTCCGTATAGAACAGCAGCATGCCTTGGATATGCATGAAGGAGCACTGCTGTATTCCTACATGAACACAGGTCTGTGTATGAGTGCAGGGGGCATGTCTGAGAGCAGTGAACTTACAATATACATGCCCGCTGCACTCCAGAGTTGACGTACGGCAATACAAAAGCAGCAAAAGTGTCCTCGGACTCCTGTTAGTGTCCGTGGACATACCTCTCAACCTCTTAGAGCAAAAAATCTGGACAAAGCCTAAAAAGATGGGAGGACAAATAGGGACAGATTTTAAATATTGCTCTTACAAACTTATAAAATAATAGGTTTTGCATTAGCATGAATTTTCTGAAGGATGTGGAGTCTTCAACTCAACTCTTTGTCATTATTTAAGCAAAAATCTGGACATTCTGTGAAAATCTGTATAGTTGAGAGGTATGTCCGTGGAATTTACCTCACAACTATTTTTGAAATGTGTACAGATAGTTGACTCATATATTTTGGTGTGTTCCTCCTAAAATGTGTACCTCCCTGACTCCACGGGGCCAAAACATTAAGCTAATGCAAAACCTATTTATTCTATCAACTGTCTAGGTTTATAAGAGCAATACACAGATAATGGTGCAGAAAACAATCTGCAAACCCCTACAGTAAATAAAAATAAAACACATATGTATTTTTTTTTCCGTCCGCAATAAAGTTTAAGCATAGCTGAGTGGGAGTGTGCTTTGCACATCTATGCTCAGCCTAACTCACACATCCCAATGAGCTAATTACAAATATACGGCCGCAACAGTGTAAAGTGAAATAGTGTAGTGGTTCGTGCTTTCACATAACATGTGGTCATTCATGGTTCGAATCCCCATTTAGTCCATTCATTTTTATTTGCTAAAAAAGCACTAAAATATACTTTATCAGTAGGTAGTGAATAATATATATATATTTGTTAACCAGGGAAGTGTAGCAGGTCCAAATGTGAGGTGTAAGTATAGTACAGATGTGAAATCCCCACATAAACACAAGTGTCCCCTACAGCATAGCCACAAAAGAATGTATTCAAATGAAAGCACATAAAGGGATGTTATGGAAGGTAAATCTACATATCATAATGTGTCATTTATGAGGAATCCTCCCCATAATGCTGATAGTCTGTAAAAGGAAAGCTGAACAATGCTAACTTGTGCTCAGCTATGCTTAGCCATGCTTAGCCAGCATAACCATTGCTTAAATGTAAATTCTAAGCAAGAATTAGTGTAGCTACGCCAGATTTGCACACTGGTAAGCAGTGCTTAGCATCTACCCCTTTAAGCAATGCATATACCAGCTAAGTGGGTTTGCCTGGTGGTTAGCTTAGCTTACTATATTCAAAACTGTCCAATCACTGCAAAGGGTAGGAAATCGTCCTTATTTAAACCTTGCAGGTGGGAATACAGCTCATAACCAGTTGTAGCTCCCCACTGGAGACACTCTGGCTGGTTTTGGAGAGGGTGTGTATTTTCAGGCGCAGTGCTGGGGCATACAGGAGTCCAGGGTCATGATCAGACTCCTTGTAAAAACACATGATATGAGACTGCTGCAGGACCAGTACCAGGGCTCCCAATACAAAGCAGAGGCCTGGGAAAGTCTCACCTGCAATCTCTCCAGTGCCACTGGCATCCCTCGCTCTGGTAAGCAGGTCTGGCACCAATTTCCCAACTTGAAGCGGAGGAAGGGGGAGCTCTTGGACCAGTGGGTCCAAGATGCACAGCAGAGGGATGTCCCAGGTGTGTGTAAGTATTAATATCAATAGCTGTTTACCAAAGTCCAGCCTGTGCATGTGATGGATAGGTATGCATAAATGTTTCTCTATCTTCTTTACAGCTCCAGCTGAGTTGGCTGCAAACCAGGAAGCCCATGCAAGCAGGCTGCTAAGGCTGCATTGTGAGGCTGGTGAGTAACAATCTAGCTTGTAGTATTAATACCAAATAAATACAGTATTAAAAATGGGTATGGTTTGTACTGAATAAACCAGACAATATCACAGTAATAGTCTCATATAGGGTATATATATATATATATAAATAAAACTGTAACTGACGGTCAATAAAATTCAAAACTCTGGACTGGTTGTGTTTACTTTGGTATTGTATGAATTGAAATATGAAAGGTTATGCACAGCAACTATAGCTCTAGAAGCATTAAACAATCAAGTCTCATCTGACAAAGTTAGTGCCTTTGTAAGACATGAGATTAACTGATATGAAATATTTCCTGAACCAAGATCTGATATCTGAATAGTAATCTTGTGTTAACCACTGTTTTCCACAGTGTCCTATGTCAAAAGGTATGTATAAGAATGTCGTAATTACAACGTCAGATTGTACAACCAAGAGAGTATTAGACAGAAAACATTCAAGGAAGAGACAGCTGTTTCTCAATAGCTTGTTTTGATGAAACATAAAAAAATTGTTGTATTTTATGCGCAAACAGACAAGGTTTGAATCCAGGTAGTGGTAGTAACCTGTATGCATAATTTCACCTAGGATTTTGTGAATATGTGTAGAAACAGTCAGGTAGTGTTAACAAAAATTTCCTCCACAGGTCTGCCAGGTAAGAAAAGGTATAAAGTAGCTATAAGAAAGTTATAGTTATACTGTGTCCAACACCCATGGTCCAAATCCAAGGCTGCAAATGACAGCAAGATAAGTACATACACCAAGTGGTCTCCCCCAAGAAATGTTCAAGTGTCATGCTGTCACAACTACTGGTCCCTGCTGCTAATAACCAGGGTAAACGATAGAAATCAAGTGCACATATGTACTGACTATATGAATATGGGTAGAAACAGTCAGGTAGTGTTAACAGAAATCACCTCCACAGTTCTGCCCGGTAAGAAAAGGTATAAAGTAGCTATAAGGAGGCTGTAATTATACACCGTGTACAAACATACCACTGCCCAACCCAAGGCCATAGGTTGTAATAATACCTGTAGAGTAATGATTAGAGCAATGATCATTAAAGCTGTGATCACTGAAAGAATCTACATTTGTTAATTGACATCTCTCTCTCTCTCCCCCACCATATCTTCACCAATAATCTAAACACATAAATGAATGGGTATGTTTTTCACCAAACCTACTGTTGGGACATGTGTCCTATTGTTTTACAAATATTGAAGTATTTCCAATTAATGTTCACTGTTCCAGTACTATCATTGGTGGCCTGTTGATATCAATGTAACCTGCATGCCAGTGTAATGCGACTGTGGTTCCATACATACATCTGTCTGTTTGCTATGCAATTCTTCCAAATCTGTTGTTTTGGGTTAATGGGAATACTCATGCATGCTGTTATAACTAATCCTGGAATGTTTGATCGAAGCAGCCAGGATGTGATGAGAGCTTTGATTAAGGAGAATGAGAGGCTTATGCAGGAATTATTTAAGGATATTGATCATTTGAACAAATTGGTGACTAATGATTTAATGTTCAATATAGAGAGTGAGAAAAGGAAATATTTTATGATTAAACAATATGTTGAGGACAAATGTGATGTTATTTACAAAAGAAGGTGTGGAAAAATCGACAGGGACCTAAGGGAATACCGAATGAAAAAAGCATACCCATTCCCTAAAAAAGACACTTTTTACCGTAGAAATTTTAAAGACAATCATGAGCAAAACAGGGTTGTGTCTTTGCAACATAACAGGGAGCCCTAAGTTTGGGGTGCCCAGTCTCGTGAGGTAAATTGTGAATTTAATGGGGGAAGGGAACAGGTCATGATGGGACATGATGACTTCCCCGACCTTAGGAGGTCTGATAGATTAAAGGAAAAGTCATTGGTCCAATATTTTCAGAGGGGTCCCCCGAACAGCAGGAGACAATACTGGAAGTAAGCAGTGGAAGGAGACAGGAAGTAATAGGGGTAGATAAGGACATTGTAGTGGATGGTCCACGTTATAGTTTGAATGACTTTAGTATTTACAGTTATAGTGGTGAAGAAATTACCTTAAACCATTTTTCTTTATTTTCTAAAGGATTCAGATTTATTCCTACTACTATGGGAAATATAGTAGACACCTTAATGGACTTAAAATTATTTCTAAGAAAGAAAAATCTGGAGATTTTATTTCAAGGACAGCAAAAGTTTAATCAGAGTATGGAAGTTAAGAAGCCTAGTTTATTCAACCCACCACTGCATCCCCAGTTAAGAAACTTTAAGTTGCAAGTGGAAAAAGAGGTTAGAAGGGAAGTTACATACCAAAAGAAAAAATATAATCTTAATCAAGCTGAATTTGGGTTACTTAGATCATTACAGGAAAATAGATATGTTAGGGTGATGCAACCTGATAAAGGAGGTGGGGTGGTCTTTATGGATAATATATTATATTCCAGTAAGATGATGGATATTCTGAATGATACCGTAAGATATACTAGGGTATCAAGGAATGAAATAAATTTGGCCTATCGTAAAATAGATTTTATACTAAAGGACATGTTGGAGGAGGAATTTATTAATTTGGATACCTATAAATAACTAACAGTAGAAAAACCCAGGATTCCTGCTATATTTGGGATCCAGAAAGTACACAAAAACATTGAGGATCCCCCCTTGAGACCTGTTGTGGCTGCCAATGGATCAAAAACATATCCTTTGGCTAAGTTTTTGGACTCAAGGTTAAAAAATATATGGGTGAACTCAAATGGTATACTTAAGGATTCTTGGGATTTTTTAGGGAGTATAGGTAAGGATATGCACTTGGATTCTATTATTTTTGTAACCTTGGATATACAGGATCTATTTAATGTAATACCACATGATGTGGGTTTTGAATGGCTTCAGGAAGCCATCAATAAATATGGAAACATAGACCACAACACCTTTCTGCTATATACGGAGTTAATGGATCTGATATTAGAGCAGATTTTTTTATTTTTTGAAGGTACATTTTTAAGCAGAAACAGGGGGTGGCAATGGGGGCATGTTGTGCCCCCACATATGCCAACATAGTTCTGATGATGTGGGAACAAAAGTTCATCTTTCAGTCTGCATATGAACAATACTGGATATATTACAAGTAATATTTAGATGATATTTGTATATTTTGGAAGAGTAGTGAGGACAAATTAATGGATTTTATCCAGAATTTGAATCAGACCACAGGATTTTTGAGATTCACCCACCATATCTCATATGATGAGATGAATTTCTTGGATGTTACTATTAGAAAAGATCCCTTGAAGCAAGAGTTTACCTCAGGGATATATAGGAAGGACACCTTTTCAAACTCCTACCTGTATTTGTCTAGTTTTCACCCCTTAAAGCAGAAGAGGAATATTGTCAAGGGCCAGTTCATACGTAGTTGTAAGATGACATTAAGGGATGACGAGTATGAACAGGAGAGTCAGAATGTCAAAGACATGTTTCTGGCCAGGAAATACCCTATTACCCTATTAGAAGATGTCATGATGGAGGTGAAACAAGGAAGAATTGCCAGATTTGTCCCCATTTTAGGATTAGGGAGAGGGGGACATACAGGGCAAGCTATACCAACCTCTGAACAGGAGGAAAGTATTGGGGAAGGGACCCAGACGAACCTCAATAATGAAAAGAACTTCACGAGCAACTATGTGATGTTTTATAATCAGAACACGAAAAAAGTTTAAAAATATTATAACACAACATTGGGGTAGGTTTAGTAGCTATTTGGAATCGGATATGTTGTTCAAAAATCCATTAAAATTTACTTATAAGAAAGGTAAAAACCTTAAAGAGTTATTGGAAAACAACTATAAGGGACAGAAGGGACAAAAACCTGGGACCTACAAGTTTGGGTCTTGTGCCCAATGTTCATATATTCTTAGGCAGGACTCGGTGTACATTAAGAATAGACAATATTTGATCAAAATTGTTAGTTTTTCTAACTGTAATAGTGCAGGACTTGTATACTTAGATCTTTGCAAGATGTGTGGGGCATTCTAAATAGGTAAAACTACACAAAAATTAAAAAGGAGAATATATGAACATTTAAATGCCATTAGAACAAAAGACAGTAACAATGCATTATACAAACATAGTTTATTATGTGCGAATGCTCAGTGGGTTTTTTTTGTAACTGAAATGGTGTACCGGGATTCTAGGGGGGCCCATGGGAGAATAGAATAGAAGTAAGAGAGATATATTGGCAATTACTCTTGGAAGCTAACAAACTCCCCAGGCTCAATGAACACATTTCCATTGCTCCCATTCTGAGAATGAGGGCTGCAAAACTGTAGAAGGGTACAAGTGAATCTAGTTTTATGTCCTGTGAAGTAATGCATTTTTTATTGTTTCTGTCCATTATTGTCAATTCTTGCACACTTATTGTAGTTGTTTTCCATACTTTCTAATGTATTTTACAAATATATATATATACATTTTTTTAGCAAATATATATATTTTTAGATTACTATAGCTATTTATTAGAAAGGGTTATGTATTTGTACAAGAGCATTGATTTGTTTAAGATGTAAGTTTCTCATTTGCTTTTTTAAAAAAGTATTTTAAATATGTACAGTTTTTATATTAGTATAAGTATGGTTTTTATGGTATTTTTAGGGGGGAAATTGTATGGAATTGATTAAATATGTTGATAAATTATTCAATTAAATATTTAGGAGATGGTATATAAGCTGCCTTAACTGATAAGTCAGTTTTTACATCTGAAGAAGTCAGTAGATGAAAACACTGTTGACTTTGGCTGGCGTTTATGCATTAAAATTTGTGGCTGCTATACCTTTGCACGGTGATTATTTCGGCACCTCCTATTGGTACCTTTTTGTGACTGATACCTGTTTCTTGGTTAAGGTACCTGATCCGTTTTTGTTTTTTTTAATCCTGGAATATGTTTTTCATGACTAACCAACATGTTCTAAAACTGCAACACCATAGCACGTCTGGGAAGGCCGATCCAAGCAGATCCGCCTCTCCCACCTCATCTGGTCATGGCACTGGGTCCCAGCAGGTCTGAGACCCACCGTGGGACCTCCTCATCCACTGGTCCTGAACCATCTTTGGGTGGAAACACCTCAGGGGATGGGGCTCATCCCCCTCCTGAGCGCTGGTGTGGACAGGATCCTGTCACCCAAAGTCAGGTCCAGGGTATAGTGCATAGGGAGCTCTGCAAAGAATTGAGAGATCTGCTACACCAGCTTGAGGGCTGCATGGTGCATTTAGATGGTCAGCTGCCCCTCCTGCTCCACCCCCAGCACAGCCACCTTTGGGGCCGTGAAGGTGCAGTGGTGACTGCCCATGAGTGGGGACCTCAGTCCCACTGTATCCATTTGGGAGCTAGTGGGCTTCCGATTACCAAACACCCCGCACTGTCCAAGGTGTTTACCCCCCACGTGTCATATACCACCCCTGTATGCTGTCTTGTCTATCTTCCTACCCAACCTACCACCCCAAATATACCTACTATCCTTCCCAAAAATCCCACTCTCACCTTAAAAAAACGGGCAATCTGTTCCCAAAAAACATGTCACCCCATGCATAGCTGTCCAGTTCACATACATGTGCACTGGACACATGTAACTGGTCTAATTGGCTTCACAACACATTATTGTTGTTCTCACCCCTCTCTCAGGGCTTGGTTTGTCCACATTTACCTCCAAATTCAGTATATATGCACAGCTGTTGCTGTAGAAGAAATGGATTGCTATGGACCTTCCCTACACCCATCCCGCACATCCCTAGCTATCTTTCATCTTGTTCTTCCCTCTTCATGACCCCTTTTTCACCACTTTCCTATCATCCCTTTTTTCTTTTCCTTTAAAGAAATTAGCGCAGGGTTAAGTGGGAGTAAGCAGTAGTAAGTAGGACTAAGCCTGTTTGCATGCTGCTGAGTGATGCCTACACAGGTTAAGCACTTTTAATGCTAACTGTATGTAAGCATAGTTAACTGGAAGTTAGCATTGCTTACTGCTGCTTAAGTAGACAAAAATTGCCAGCACCAAATACAGTGAAAAGCATCAAATGAGGCTAATAAATTAAATACATAAGTATTTTATTAAGGTATAATAAACATCCCAGACCGGTTTCAGCCAACAGGCTTTCCTCAGTGGGAATGAAAGTAGTAACAACTTTGAAGTAGCACACACACATATATATATATATATATATATAAAACATGAACCATCCAATAGGATTCTTCCCAAAGTGATCTTCCCAACATTCAAATTGTTTCCTGTGTGAAAATTAAAAAGAGAATGAAAAGTTATACAATAAAACCACATTATTAGTATATAATGTAACCAATAAAAGTAAAAATAAAACACATAATATTATAAATGGTCATTCAAACTGGGTGAAAACAAAGCACCCAGTTTAATGATCCAATACTTCTCTTTTTTAGTGAGGATTGAATGCCATCCTTGCTTGTTGGATCTGTCACCAAGAATTCTGTCAATAATAGTGAACTGGAATCTGGCTGAGTTGTGGTATAAACAATGTCTATATAGAGCATTGGTCTCTCTCTTGGTTCATATGTCACTACGATCCTCAGACATACGTAAATGAAGTGGCTGTGATGTTTGTCCAACATAAATGAAGCACATGCACACATTACAAGGTACACCACTCAATCACTATTACAAGTGCCAAAAAATGTAATGTCAAAGATCCTGTCAATGTTTTTACCGGTGAACTGTTTTAATGTGAAAATAAATGGACATGATGAACAATGATCACAGTTGTAGGTACCCCATAGTTTGTCACCTGTCATAGTTAATTGGTGGTGTATGGCTCCAACCGAGCTTACCCTTTTAAAATGTGAAAAAAATGACCCAAGTGTCCTGCCTCTTCTATATCCATACTTACATACATCACCAATCAGAGGTGTAAGTTCATCATTAGCAGTAAGAATGTTCCAATGTTTGGACTTAACATTCCTGATTAGGTTGATGTTGCATCCAAATGTTGTTATGAACCGAATAGATTCATCCTGTTCAGTCTGAGTTTTTTCACGATATGTAAGAAGTGAGGTTCTAGTTGAGTTGGAAGCAACTTGTTGGGCACCCTGGATGTCCGGCTTCTTGTAACCCCTAGCTCTAAACCTGTTAACCAGATCCTGTTGGGATTTTTTATAGTCATTTTCTGAGGAGCAAATTCTACAAATCCTGAGGAATTGAGATTTAGGTATGTTTCGGATAATGTGGTTGGGCTGCATACTCGTTGCATGTAGTAAGTTATTATACTGGGGATATTTGCGAAATGTTTTGCTTTGTAAAGTGTCGTCTGGATTCTGAGTTATAGTAACATCCAAAAATTGATCTCATTCCTATCACAAGTTAAAGTAAATTCAATACCCCATTTGTTCTGGTTGAGATACAGTACAAATTCCGCCAAATAGTCCTCATCTGAATGCCAAACCAACCAACAATCGTCCAAATACCTATGCCATATGTCAAGATCCTCAAGATATAGATTGTGTGTGGAGTCATAAATGAGATGCTCCTCAATGTATCCCATAAACAAGTCTGCATATATGAGAGCAAAGGATGGTCCCATCGCGGTGTCCTTGAGCTGCCAAGTAACATTCTCCCTGAAAATGAAAAACATTTTTATTGAGAACATGCTCAGCCATGCAGACCAAAAGTGTGTTAAAGCCTACTGGATATAGTTGGGCTTTGTCTAACCAAAAATTGAGGGCTTTCAATCCAGCCCAGTGTGGTATATTGATGTATAGAGCCTTGACATCCAGGGTGCAGAGTAGCCAGTCAGGTTCCAGTTGGCTGTCAGAAATGTGTAAAAATTGTGTAGTGTCCTGTATTCTGGCACAAATAAGGCCAAATAGTGGTTTGAGATATAGTGTAAGGAACTCAGATAATGGTTCAGTCAAAGAACCCATACCAGACACAATCGGTCTTCCAGGAGGTTTGTTAAGGCATTTATGTATCTTGGGTAAAAGATATAATGTTTGTTTCTGTGGATCTTGGACCATGAGATGTGTCTTCACCGTATCAGATATGATACCCTCTGAGATGGCCAGAACCAAAAAATCATCAATTTCCCGCTTGAAGTTCGGAGTGGGGTCAATAGGCATCTTCATATAATGGAAAGGGTTGGAAAGTTGTCCATTTCCCTCCCCCAGATAATAATCCATGTCCATGATAACTATGGTCCCACCCTTGTCAGCCTGGGTAATGACAATATTTTTGTTTTCCTTAAGTTGTTGCAATGCCTGTTGTTCACTGATAGATAAATTGTGTTTCAAGGGAGAAAAGTGATCTAGCTTGAAATATACATCCCTGAGTACTGTTTGTTGAAAGACAGCTACATTGCGATACATGGGTGGTACAAAGTTGGATTTATGAAATTTGAATTCATTAGATCTTTGAGAGTTAGATCTAGACCCAAAGAAAAGTTTGAGGTTAATCCTGTGGAAAAAGTATATCATTGACTATATCTGATTCATCAACAAAAAACCCAGGAACAAAGTTCAAACCTTTATTCAAAAGTTTCTTTTGGTCCTCTGATAAAACAGTTTGAGAAATGTTCAAAATGTTACCATCTATTGTCTCATAAATGTTTGTAGAAGACCCTCAATTGTATCGATCTTTGTACCGTCTATGCTTTCTCCCACCCCTCCTCCTAGTTCGTTTAAAAGATGGGTCTGGTTTTTAGATTTCTTGGAAACCGGGGATTCCCCAGTGTTAGTCCCTTCAGTGTCTGTAGTGGAGCTGATATACTGCTGTACGTATGAGACCCCTTCAATATTGATCTGGGTCTTTTTTTTGTTCATACCAGGGTTCTGTCTTATATCCATAAATCTAACATTTTTGATAGTGTCAAAAGGTCGTCCCCTCTGGTAATCGGTTAGATCTCTATTGAATTTTTTGATTTTCTTGTCCTTGATTTGTTTTTCAAATACCAGCAGTTCTTTTGACAGCTTATTGAGGCATATAGAGAACTGTGAGTGTCCCTCATAAATTTTGACTTCCCCACACAGGTCACCAACCTCTTTGATGTTAGTTTCAATAGTTTGTTCATAATAAGAACTTAATATTCGAACAAAGTTCATAGATGCCTGTTGTTGGGCTTGATACCATTCATTGGGCAAAATTTCATCAGTCCTACTTACTAAAGGTTGGGTTTTTATTCTCAGACCCCTAGGGGTTATTTCCTTATTCATATAGGCTTTAAAAAGCCTCAAATGCCATATGTTTGTTCTCAAACTTTTCATACTTTTACTAAGTTTATGAAAAGCAATGTTGCAGCCGTCAACTGGATCCGTTTGTTGTGGAATATCATTCTCATTTGGTATACCAAAAACGCCAATGTCATTTTTGTCAGCACAAAACCCCTGAAGTATTGTTTCAAGATCCATGACAATAAGCTGTAGAAATTATAGATCTTTTCATATCGCAAAGGAAATGTGTTACTGTGCGTAGGAAAAAGTCAAAATAATAGGTATATGCTGTAAGCTGTCAAAAGTACTGACCTAATAACCCTATATATCCAGTCTAATAGCATAAACTGATGTATCAGAGAGGCAATCCTGGCACTTACCAAAAATTATGTCAATAAACCTAGTTATATATAATAGTGACCGATATGCTCTGGCTACGAACTGGCACAAATTAAAAGTACAATTCGCTTCAGAGATTAGTTTCAGCCAGAATCCTGATAGGTAATTGTAAATATGCAAGCATAAGTATTCAGAGTGTTCCTACAGAACTAATGGTTAGGCATCATATAGTAAGAACATGAAAATATACTGTGTTGAGGTTTAGCCCCCTGGATGACACTCTAAGTATAAAACCCCTCCGAAAAAACAGTCTGCTTCTGTTCCTTGTTGATTAAAGGCCTATTGCCATTTTGCATCAAAAAATAACTGTTTCATTTGTTCTGCATTTGGAATACTGGGTGTAATGACCCATCAAGATAAGACTAATCTTTATAGTTATTAAAAAATAGAATATTCTGATTGATACCAAAATATAGTTTGCAATATGTTGGTATTATTCAACCCTAATGGAGATGTGGTCAAATTGGCCTATGAAGGCTGCATCCAGCTAAATTAGTACCTGAGTATGGCAATAACCACCAACCTAGATCAGGGTGATAGATATTGTTCATGGGGTAATCAAAAGGTGTAAACATTCATATATGGTCATAAAAGGTGAAATAGAAAAATAAAAGTAGTATCCAACCCTATGAAACAGTATAGCAAGTTTGGCTGAATATAACTCAATCTAGTTCAGGTGGTATCAAAACTGGTATCGAACTGTCAAAGCAACCTATCGGTTGTGCTTAAATTAAATAAATGAATAATCGCTTAATCATGCAATGGCATTGAGTATATAAAAACCCACATATAACAATATGAACATGCAACTAGTTATAGTACATGAAATTATAGTTCTTAAATATTAAATAACCATAGACGCTATTTAGATGTAGTTATAACATTCAACATATGTGTAAAATCCAATAGTAGTCCCACTGGTGGGTTATATCTTTGTAGTACCCGGATTTGTTCCAAACATGATGGTTCTGCGTCCAGTTCCATACAACAATAGCCCCAAAATCATAAATTCAATAGTTGGAATCCGGCATTAATCCCAACATATATATCCGGTTTATTAGAGCCATGTAGATTGTAATAGCAATGTCCAAATTTAGTTAGATTACCAGTAAATGCATCCAAGTCGACTTATTTGTATACACCTATTGAAGCATAAAGAAAAATAAAGTTTCCCGACAGTTGCAAGGTACACTTTGCAAGGTACACTACCCAATCTCTATTACAATTGCCAAAACATTTCATGTCAAAGATCCTGTCAGTGTTTTTACTGGTGAACTATTTTGATGTGAAAATAAATGGACATGATGAACAATGACCACAACTGTAGGTACCCCATAGTTTGTCACCTGTCATAGTTAATTGGTGGTGTATGGCTCCAGCCGAGCTTACCCTTTTAAAAATGTGAAAAAAATTACCCAAGTGTCCTGCCTCTTCTATATCCATACTTACATATATCACCAATCAGAGGTATAAGTTAATCATTAGCAGTAAGAATGTTCCAATGTTTGGACATAACATTCCTGATTAGGTTGATGTTGCGTCCAAATGCTGAGATGAACCGAATAGGTTCATCTTGTTCAGGAGTTTTTTCATAATATTTTCATTCTCTTTTTATTTTTCACACAGGAAACAATTTGAATGATGGGAAGATCACTTTGGGAAGAAGCTTATTGGATAGTTCATGTTATATATATATGTGTGTCACTTCAAAGTTGTTACTACTTTCATTCCCACTGAGGAAAGCCTGTTGGCTGAAACCGGTCTGGGATGTTTATTATACCTTAATAAAATACTTATGTATTTAATTTATTAGCCTCATGTGATGCTTTTCACTGTATTTGGTGCTGGCAATTTTTGTCTACTTGTATCAGTTCCTGCCTTGCACCTGGTCCTACTTGCAGAGAGTTTTTTTCTGACTTTTACTGCTGCTCAAACCTACCCAAACCCACTTAAAAGTGCCTTAATCACACTGTATCCAACAGCCCTTGTTCTTCCCAGCAACAAAATAATCAGCCCTTGCAAGTATGGACCCTCAGCACCATAGCCACAGCAATTTACAACTAAGCTATCTGAACTATTGACATGACTGTTGTTTTTTTTTTTCAAACATATCATTCAGAAGAGTCATTCAACAGTAGGGAAAAGGTATGTTAAAATAGCCAGGTTTTGTACATATATATATATGTATATGTGTATGGAGATGTATATATATATATATATATATATATATATATATATATATAAACATTAATGCATAATATATGTAGAGATATACATATAAAATATACACATATATAATATAGACCCCAAATATATATATATATATATATATATATATATATATATATATATATATATATATATATATATATATATATATTCACTTTATAATCTTGAAATACTGAAATCTCAAATTTCAGTATATTGCGACTATAAAATAGATCCCACAAAACATCAAAAGCCCAAAACCGCGAAACTTAAAACTGGGAAACTTAAAATCCTGAACCTAAACACACCATACACCCCACTACGCATACACTACACTACCCACACTACCAAAATAAAGACACAAACATAACACAAATATACAAACATACACTACAAATAAACAGAGGGACCAGCCCCCCTACACCCCCCACACCCACCCCTACTTATATATTCTAACTTCGAGATCACACCAAACAGTAAAAGACAGCAAACTTACAACCAGACATTCTACAATCCCTCGCACACACACATTACATACATACAAAAACTACCACAGTCAACAATTAAACACTCATACTTTTACCTGCCTACCCTAACCCACACGTACAACTTCCAAACACACTCACATACACTCAAACACTTACCCAAAACCCTTACAAACTAGTCACTTACCTTAAATTCCACCTAAATCCACACAAGAAACCACCCACACATACACTCCACGTCATGTACCGTTAAAGCATAACTGCAAATTCGACATATCTGGATTCGCAGTTATGCACTTTCCCTATTTTGCAGATTTGACTTTATGGTCTTGATATACTGAAATTCGACATTTCATTATTTCAAGATGATAAAGTGAATACACACACACACACACACACACACACACACACACACACACACACACACACACACATATATATATATATATATATATATATATATATATATATATATATATATATATATATATATCCATCCATATGTGGATCTAGGACATTTCACCGAAAGCACATTTCACAGAAACTCATATTAGTGTGCACTTTTCATCGAAAGCTTAATTCACCGAAAACACAAATCACCGAAAGTGCAATTCACCAAAAACACAATTCACAGAAACCCATTTCACCAAAATTGTATATGGCCTTGTCCCCATTGTAGTGCGACCCTGGAGGTAGTATATATAGTAGGAGGGATGTGACGGGTGTAGCCCCCCCACATACTTTAAATGTTTTGAACTATATACATGCATACTTGCAATTGTAATATATTACTCTTATCCAAACATGATAGATACTTAAAATATGTGGGGGGCTATGACCCCCACCCCCCCTACTATATAAACTAATGCCAGGGTCGCACTACAGTGGGGATAAGGCCATATACAACTTTCGGTGAAATGTGTTTCGGTGAATTGCACTTTCGGTGATTTGTGTTCAGTGAAATGTCCTAGATCCATATATATATATATATATATATATATATATATATATATATATGTGTGTGTGTGTGTATGTATATATATGTAGTGCAGTCGGACATCAGATCCATACCCTGGACCTCTTACTGCAACAAATCTGTCCAAAGGCTGTCAAAATGGGGGTCAATGGGCGCAAACTAGGGACCTCTTTTAAATATTGCTCTTATCCCTCCCTCACAGCAGCAATTCTGCCTTGAAACAAAATAATAAGTCATTCCAAGTCTTGAACCTAGGGACCTGTAAACTACAATCCAAGCAATGTACCATTACACCATCTGAGCTCTATAAAACAGTGATGATTTTCCAAACATATCAGTTAGTGCAGTCATTCAACAGTAGGGAATTTAGGCTAGAATCAGTCAAGTTCTCTATATATACATGTATATATGTATGGAGATGCATATATGTGGACAAATCTATACATAATATATATATATATATATATATATATATATATATATATATATATATATATATATATATATATATATACATCTAAATTTATATATACATCTAAATTTATAACTACATATGTGTATATATATATATATATATATATATATATATATATATATATATATATATATATATACATACATAAACATACATAAATATATAACAGCTACAAACACATGCAATCTGGTAATCATGCTGCTCCACCCTAGAATTCTAAATCTGAAAATGTACTCACTGGAAGTATTCCTTAAGATGGGGAACAATGACATCTGTGCTGTAACAGACACCTGGTTAAAGGCAGCAGGAAGCACCCCTGCACCCCCCCCCCCAACAAAGGTAACCACCATGAAAACTTCTCCAAAGCTAACTTTGGGCTGCTAAAAACAGAGGTGGCTAATTTCACGGGACCCATGCAAATGGAAAATTGTTGCATGATTGCCATATCATACACCAATGCACTGTACAAACACATACACAAATTGGATCTCGCCATATCCAATAGAACTAAGATGCTCTCCTCAAAAAAGGAAGCCAATCTGGTGGCCCCCTGCCATAAACAAACTCTACAACAGGAGGAGGAAACTGATGCGGAATAAGGTGAAGTCCCAAGACTGGAAAGACTCCCTTATCAGCCTCAGAAAAAGTTTGAGATCCCTCATCAAATCCTCTAAAGCTAGCTGTGAAAACAGAATTGCAGCAGACAGTAAAGACAACCACAAGGCCTTCTATAGTTATGTAAAAAATCTCCATGGCAATACCCAGATTTGCCCTGAGCTACTGCACAATGGTATCTCCTATACTGAGCCAGCAGATATTGCAAATATACTGGCGAACAGATTCAGTGCTAACTTTACCCCTCTCTCCACCACTAAAGGACCAATCACAATACCAGTAGATTGCCAGGCACTCAGTATTAATGCTTCACAGGTTAAGACAGCACTGCCCAAGGCCAAGAATACAGCTTCTATGGGACCTGACAGTATCCCTGGCTGTGTTCTACATGAACAACAGAGTGAAATGGCACCTCACCTGTGTGCCCTGCTCAATCACAGCCTCACCTCAGGCTTTGTCCTCACCGAATGGCGCACTGCTACAGTCATCCCTCTCCACAAAGGAGGAGCAACTACAGACCCCGGGAACTATTGCCCCATTAGGCTGACGAGTCTGACATGTAAAGCTATAGAATGCATCATCATGGACCTAACAAACAAGGATATAGGGAATCTCCTAACTGGATCCTACACAGTTTGATTTTGTGAAGGATAGATCATGCCTGCTCAACTTGGTTGACTTCTTTGAGTCAGTCACCAGAGCTGTGGATGAAGTTAAGGTGGTTCATACAGCCTACCTTGACTTGGCCAAGGCCTTTGATAACATTCCTCACTCAGGAATCAAAGAACAAGCTAGGCATCAACCCCTATATCACTAGGTGGGTTGCAAACTGGCTCACAGATAGAACCCACAGTGTGAAAGTAGCTGACTCCAAGTCAGACTGCTGACCAGTAACAAGTGGAGTCCCACAGGGTTCAGTTCTGTCCTGGGTCCCCCCCCTGTTTGGTATTAACTTCTCTGAAGTCCAGACCATCACAAAGGGACTGTGGCTGACAAAGTTCACAGATGATTGCAAGTTGGGAACTATTATTAACTCCCCAAGTGATGCTGACATCCTACAGAAAGACCTCATTGAGACCAATGACTGGTATCACAGCCATGGCCTTAAGCTCAATGTCAGAAAATGTGTTGTCATCGCCTTTGGGAAAAATCCTTCTCCCATGAATTACCACATCAATGGTAGTCCCCTGAACAAAGAAGGCATTATAAGAGATCCGGGTACACAGGTTGACAGCAGTGTCTCTTTTGACCACCACATTGCCACTGTGGTTAGAAAGTCCTGTGATGTGGCACATCTCAGTACTAACGCATTAGCATCCAAGAAGGAAGAGGTCATTGTCCCCTTGTACTCTTCTTGACAGAGTGACACAGTTTGTTTTAGCATACATATTCTGATAGATGAGACGTAGGTAAATGAAGTGTATGTCCTCATTTTCTGAGAACAATCATATAATTACAGTGATTTACCAGAGAAATGAGAATAATCTATAAAACAGACCAGAAATATGAGCAATAAACCTGAGACAATCCAGCCAGTTGAGAGGTATGCTCAGAACCCCTTACTGCAATGAATTTGGACCAAGGCTGCCAAAATGGTGGGTGGAAGCCATGAAAATGGGGATGTATCTGAAGTACTGTGTGTTCTAACATATATTTAGTGAAATAGCACAAATAATTGAAATAAGAAATCTGCTATGAGTAATTACCCATTTATTTGCAAATATATCAGGCACTACAGGAATGTAACAGCACTGACAAACAGACACCAATGTGAAAGTGCATACCCACAACCAGTATCACCACAGTCAGTGTCACATAGTGCTAAGTCAAGTGAACAGTAGAGTATAGGGACAATATGAACAAATACATAATTGTTTGCCACTCTCCCCTACATATACTGTCACAATACTCAGTGTAGTCTGAATCCTGACCTTGGTATAGGACATGTCTCATTCTGCCCCTACAAACACATACAGCCAACAGATTAGCAGAAACTGGAGTAGCATGCACAGTCAGATAAAAAAGGAGCTATAACACTTATATCCACCCCCTTTATACACAGCCCAAATAACATGTAAACATGATGTGTACACAATCCTGACAGCCTTAACAATGCCCAGACATATACAGGCCTCTCATATGTAAAGTTCACCTCAGAATGTACAGGCTCAGGACTCATATCTATGGCCTCTTCCCTGACATGTCTTTGGGTCTACTACACTGGGATGGTAGCAGGAACAAAGACAAGAAATAATGATACTAAATATGTCTGAGCCTCATTGACATCTAGACAAATCCTGACATCATTTGGGGACAGAGGCACAAACATAGGGGTAGATTGACATAATGCTGTCATACAGAGACAGTTGCAGATGTTACTGAGTTTGTTGTAACATATCCTTTATGAGGAATATGAAGTCAGTAATACCAACAGATGTGAGTATTTACTGACTGCATTCCCCAGAGTTCACAACTGATTTACCAAGGACACCAACTGTCTGACAAACAGACAAAACATAACAGGCAAACATGTGGCCAGTCTGTGGACAGCGTGCCAGTGGAGATGTATGTCATAGACATATCACTTGTCAGTCATGAAGTCACTCTCTAAATGCCTGTCCACAGAAACCCTGTCAATCTATCAATCCACTATGTGTATAACACCACTGATGACATAGAATATGTTCACAATTCTGGGGATATGTCCCCCATGTTGTTGGGCTGTCTCCACATGTCCTGTCCTGTGACATATTGCTACCTACTGTATGTGAATCTGTAGCCCACCACCCACATTAAGGAATGTCCCATATGTTGAAACTAGCAGTATTGTCCAGGCCCACAACACAATACTATGTGGGCACCTACATAGTTGTATGGCCTTAGCAATACCTGACATCTGCACATCTGTACAGAGGACAGACAGAAAGTAGACAGTCAACAGGTTATACATTAGAATGAATGTTTTGAAGGATAGAATTCTGAGACTGAAAGGTATGCCATTACTACATGACACCAGTCCTCGATGACATGTCCAAAAAACATAGTAGTCTTCAGTTAATATCATAATATTATATCAATATCCAATAGGAGATGCATAAAAACATACAGCTCAAACACCAAGAACAAGATAGTTAGTAAGTCCCAGCTTTGCATGCAGGGGTGTATGGTTCAAGTACTATAATCTGCAATCGACTTTTACTAAGAAAAGCACTGTTAAAAGTACTAACCTAATAATACAATATGTGTTAAACTATTTTTGTCAGCTAGTGCACTGTATCTAGTGTAACATGCAAGTGTGATTGCATATGACCTGGGATACTACCCATGTATAAAAAAAAAAATTGTAGTACTACCCATGTATACCCAAGTGTCCCATACAGTATAGTCACACCCCTTGCTACTGTAATGACAGCACATAGAAGCATGTTATGTACAGGAAATTAAATACACGTATTAACAATGTCATTACCCTGCTATTTTATCAGACTGGAATGTGATCAATGGTTACCAGGGCTGAGCTATGCTTAACAGGTTTAAGCATTGCTTAAATGTAAACGCTAAGCAGATTTGTGCACTGGCAAGTGAAGCCTATACGGTGTAAGAGCCTAATCATTTAACCTACTTTAGCACCACTTACCGTCACACAAACCAATGCAAACATGCTTAAAGCTGCTCAAAACTGCCTTAATCACTCTGTATCCAACAGTCCTTGTTCTGCCTAGCAACAAAATAAACAGCCCTTGAAACCAGGACCCTGCACACCATAGTCACAGCAATTTACCAGTAAGCCATCTGAAATGTATGGTTTTAGGATGTTTTCTCAAACATACCCTAATCTACAGCCAGTTTACAATAGGGAAGATAGACTGTGCAATTAGGAAGGAATGGTATCTACAAATACATATATCTAAAATAAAACATATACATAGAGAGAGAGAGATAGATATGTATGGAGATACATATATGTGTATAACAATGTATAGCTATGTTACCAATAGATACTGAGGTGTGTGTATATATGTGTGTGTATATATATATATATATATATATATATATACACACACACACACACACAAATATATACTATATATATATATATATATATATATATATATATATATATATATACACACACACACACACATATATATATATATATATATATATATATATACACACACACACACACACACACACACACACACACACACACACACACACACACACACATATATATATATATATATATATATATATACATGTATGGTTTACTATCAAAAGGTCTAAAATAACTTACACGATACTTGAATGTTCGACAGTTGAAACTTCGACATTACTGATTTCTAACATCCTTTCATCGACAGTCATAACACTGTATACCTTGTGCTGTCGCCATATAACCATTGATCAAACGGTTGTCATGGAAACAATGTTATGTCTATATAAATGAACATATCTTGCAGAGGTGCACAATTTAAAGGGCCATCAACAGTAGGTGGATAAC
Source organism: Protopterus annectens (assembly GCF_019279795.1). Classification (NCBI taxonomy): domain Eukaryota; kingdom Metazoa; phylum Chordata; order Ceratodontiformes; family Protopteridae; genus Protopterus; species Protopterus annectens. Next base: position 1,342,700,515 of record NC_056737.1, read on the forward strand.
ATATGTGTTTGGATTTACAACAGCGGATGGCTGCATATACCGAGTAAGTGTAATAACATCAAACAAAACTGTAAAGCACCATACATTGCCAATGATAGACCTAGTTAGTGATATGTATGCATCCTACATATAGGTCACAAGAATATAGTGAGCATGTCGGACATCAGGACACAACCCCAGGCATAGTGGGGTCGACGTACACCACCACCAAAACACAGAAGGTCAAAAAGCTGCTGAATATAGATGGCTATACATACTACTTGAAAAGAAGTAGAGGTAGCAGGAAACACTGGTGTTGCACTAGAAAAATCAAGGCTAAATGTAAGGGCCATTGTGTAGGGGAAACAATATCAGAAGGTAAATGGGTATTAAAAAGTACTGACCATTTTCATGGTCCTACTCTGGAGAGATATGAGGAAGCGCAGGTACATTGTGACATTAAGAGACGTGCTGCTTCCTGTCAGGTGGACCCTTGCAGGATAGTATCTGAGGTGATGGCAAGCACCTCCACTGATATAGTTACCACTCTGCCAAATACAGATGCTCTGAAACAGTCAGTGTGCAGATTACACAGAAAGAGTAAGGAGGTGCAAGACTAAGAAAAGATCATATTGAGGGACTTCACAGCAGATATGTTGCCATTGAAGTCAGGGTCATTCCTATTAGGCCTGGGTGAACATAATGAGGGTACCTCACCAGCTGTCATCATCACTACTGTGTGTAACCTGCATGCACTCTGTTCAAGTGAGGTAATACCCATTGATGGCACATTTCCCTTCAATACCCGCAAATGTAAGCAGCTATATATTGTGCACTGTAATTTACAGGGGAATATTAATAGGTATTTCCTGCAGTATATGGAGTTTTGACATCAAAATCTGAGAAGACATATGACTATTTCTGGAGAGTTTTATTGCAACTTTCTCAGGAACATGGGTTTCTTTTCAAGCTTGCCATTGTTTTGAGTGATTTTGAGAAAGTCGCTGTTAATAGTATTTAAAAGGAATATTGCAGATTCACATGCATTGGGGTGCTGGTTCCACTTTTGTCAGATCATATGGTGTCAGATAAAGACATTTCGGCTTACCGTGGAGTTTGGAAATGACATCCAGTTTGTTTCATTGTGTAAGCAGATCCCATCATTGGCCTTTGTACCCCCTAACAGTGTCATGGACACATTCCAGCAACTCCAGAGTGAAATGCCTGCACATGGGAAGCCTCTATGTGAGTTATTTAAAATGAATTAATTAGTGTGCAGACCATGGAGAAGTGGCATGAGACAGTCCTCCACAGAAGTCATACCACCACTATTTGAAGTGGCTTTTTGGAATCAGGCACATACGTGTACCATGGGAAATCCACGTACACAAAATAGTGTTGAGGGCTGACATAGGAGGTTGAGGAGTTTGCTTGGCAAGAAACAGCTATCTCTACATGATGCTCTGCATGTAATTTGCCTGGAACATAACCATATTGAGGATATGTGGGCCAGACGTATGAGATGTATACCATCATTCCCTAAGCGTAGATGGCTTGAGGATAGGGAGGAGGTATTTCCCAGGTTGCTGTAGAAGAGGAATGACTTCACCCCTAAAGGTTTCATTGATCTTGTAGCCAAACATTGCAACTTTTAGGGTGTGGGAACAGGTGTCATGAATGTCATTCCAGCAATGTATTTCTGACAATTGTTGTAATGCTTTGCATGTAATAAGGAACAGGCCAACTGGTGATAGAATTGCAACAAGGACTGTGTGAATAACTGGTGATGGAAATGCAAGGGGGACTGAGTGTATAACTGGTGATGAAAATGCAAGAAGACTGTGTTAACACATCTGATGGTGACTACTATTGTGATGTTTTACAGTTTATTGCAAGGATAATTCATGGAAATGCTACTCGCACATGGCAATATTGTGCTCTTCCTGTAATGCACTAAGGGATACATTTTGTAATGCTTCGCATAACTCAGGAGTCTAGGTGCACAGTTTGCAGCACTACAGCAAGAAAAACCAAAAAAATAAGAGCTGATGTTTACATCGACAAGGAAATTTCGAAGTTCCTTGTTGATCATCTAACTTGCTTAATATTTATAATGTCAGTCAAATACATCGATGTTTTCAACGTTCGTGCGTCTAAACTTTGTGCTTTTGATAGTAAACCTATATATATATATATATATATATATATATATATATATATATATATATATATATATACATATATATATATATATATATATATATATATATATATATATATATATATATATATATATATATATATATATATATATATATATATATATATATATATATATATATATATAGAAACACAAACACAAACCCAAGGAAGATAGCAGCTTCAAGGTAACGAATTCAGCTCCACAGCCAACTGCAATAACTACTGTTGACCTCTCAAATAGCACAGTCCACGTTGTAAAAAATACTTCACAAGTTTATTATAAAACAGAAATACAGCGATGAAATGTGTGAGCGCTTTCGCGGAGTTCACCTCCGCTTCATCAGACATCAAATTAATTAAACAACAGCAGTTATATAACGCTAATGGTTAATTGATGATCCAATGAACTACTACCAATCTAATACATCAATTATAAAAGCGCGCACTCAATTAAGTCAAAATACCCATTAACGTACAAAATTATATAATATATAAATATATAAATAACAAGATAATTAATAACCTATAAGAACTATGCATGATAACAATGATCTGTCCATAAATAGATGTGTTATATATCTAAAACAGTAGAATAAAACTCATACCATAAACATTATAAACAAAATCGAGCTCAATATAACACGTTACTTATTCAAAACTGCCCTCGGACTAAAGAGTTAACAAAAGTACCTAAAAATGTAACAAACTATCAACAGATGATACTCTACAAAAACTACAACAGAAATGTAACATATAAAAAATATATAATAAATATAGAAATATATATAGTATCATCACATAAAAATAACTAAAAATATGTGAAGCAACAATATGATATAACTTATCACAATCTCCTACCCTTAAGCATCGGTTTAACACTGACAGTTTCATTAAGCCCAAACCCTTGGTGCGAGCCCAGCCTCAAGATCCATCTTGTCTCAGCTTGTTCAGTTAGGTTGATTAAATCACCTAACCTACCATTTGGATGTTGTATATGTAATACCTGAAACTGGAACTGGTGATCGTCTCCTTCTTTCAAAGTGTGTTTAGCAATAGCACTATAGTCCTGGAGTCTAGTTGCACAATAAAGATGATCCCTAACTCTCTCTCTCAGGCTTCTATTTGTTTTTCCAACGTAG